>NW_026441695.1:193853-217787 GCF_025612915.1 Magallana angulata
TCAAAAATTGCTCAATTAGACTCTAAATCAAACTTGACCAAAATATTATTATGATGAATCTGTGTGTCAAATTTCATATCAATAGGAGCAACCTCTGTGTTAAAGGAAATTGTTGGTGGACCGGCCGATCAACAACAGCAATGTAGTATTCCCTCCCTTGTCTGAAGGGGGCATAATAACAAGTATTTACATTTCTGTTAATTCTTGCCTTATCTGCAAATGCGATTTATACATCAAAACTCCTTATTAATCTTAAAAGGTAAGTTAAATCAATAGAACAGTCACTGTATATAATACAGCATAAATTAGAACTTCAATACAAGTTCATGATTTTGGCAGTTGTAAACAGGGACATTTGAACATATGTATGGTCTAAACTCTCAAAACATGCAGTGCATATAATTGGGCATACCCTTGTTTCCTTTGATACAGATCCATTCCTTTCTTGAAAGAATCTACTCTCTCCTTCCTTTATCTTGCATAGACAGGAAATATCTGTTTATTGCATCTAAAATATAACATTGCAACAAAAATTAGAATATTATTTGTAAAGTTTTATTTAAATACAAGAGCGCGGGATCTGACAAACACAGGGTTCGACACTAACTGTTTGATGCATTAGTCCAGCTGGACTAGTGCCTGTTCATTTTAACTAGTCCGCAGGCAATTTTATGTGCCCGTCAGAAATAAATTAAAAAGCATTACCGTATTTGCCTTATATATAGTATGGAGTTTTTAAATAGCATTTGTAAGAAAGGGGTGCATAATATACACTATAATGTTTTTCTTACAGGTGTTGCACATGTTTAGTTGTATTGTGCTATGCAGTACATAGCAATGAGCTGCGTATTCACTATCTCTGTGTACTAGGTGTATGCCGCCATTACAGATGTTATAAATAGATCTATGCATATTAGATCCAGGCTGCATGAGCTACCTTGTTCTTTTCATTGTCTAAGTTCTTTAAAAATCTGTTTAAAATAATAAGCAATTTATCACAAATTATTTAACGTAAAACAATTCATTTAAATTAAACAACTCACAGGAGATTCGTTTCACCTATATTTTTTAAAAACACATAAGCGTCCCTTTCGAAGCTGTTGTTGTGAACACGTGTGCTTGTAACCTATTAATTTTCTCGGACATCCCCTTATGGCAAAGAAATAATCAAGTCACCCATAATATCCTGCATACCTCTGTTGTTTTGCTCGGTAACTCTATAATCACTGCAATGTATCATATGCTAGATAATAAAAATACAGTCAGGGTTTTCCATTAAAATGTCGACAATCACACATCGTTAATTTACACATTTTTTAAGCAAAACTTTTTATTAGTTTGACCGGACTGACTAGACAGACATTTTGTTAATCCGTAAGAAAATCTATTAGTCTGTGACTAACGGACTAAGGTTAGTGTCGAACCCTGCAAACAAAAATTTTTATTGGTGTGGTCTAAGTTATTAATTCTTTAAAAAGTTTTACTTCAATATTTGGTTTCCATGGGAGTATCCATCATGCACAGCAATCTGAAAGTATGCATTCACAAAATATCATACCAAGGCCATACAATTATATAGTTGCTGATATTGAGATAACTCCTCTCAATACGCTCCACATGTACATTACAGTATAAGCCTGTATAATACAATTAACAAAAATTTTGGATGTGTACAAATGATTGAATATATATTAATATACAAGCCAGACACAACATTTATGCTTATCAAATATATGTATGTTATGTCTCAGCAATATTACATTCAAACATGCAAAGAAAAAAAATCAGTAAGGTATACAGAACATCATGAGTTTTAGGTGTGGAAATCAGGTGTACAACAAAAATGAAAGGCTTGATCACCCAATTCTTTTATTTATTTTAGCCAAAGCTTTGTAAAATGTTGTGTTCAGATGAAGCCTACTGTTTTAATTCCTGTTTTTTGTCAGAGAATGTACCACATAATCCTCTAATTCTTAGCCCCCCCACCCCCACCCAAACAAGATTCCAGCAAAACCTAATTCAAAAAACATTTAAACAAAAAGCTACAATAGATTAATCACTGAAAAAGAAATTCTGCAGCTTCAATTCAGTCATGAATTTTTTCAGGGCTGGAACGATACTTTACTTAGCAGATTTGGTACAAATCACGATACATGAGATGCGATATGATACATATCACGATACATTGCAACTTAATGAAAACATGAATAAGGGCTTAAAATTTATTGAATCAATCTATGTATTACCACATGTCCAAAGTGATTTCATTATATTTAAAATGAACGTTGAACAATTTACAAATTACTTTCGTCTTGTATTCACTACTTTTCATAAACAAGTAATCCGAAAGTTTTCCACACTCCAGATTTAGCTTGAATCGATTTGACAACTTTATGAGGTTTTCTGCCATCTTTGTACTTTCATATTAGGCGCGCGGACTTAAAATAGCTGGTATATGAAGCTCGGATATTTTATGAAAATATAAAAAAAGTTCACTACGGTATCGTTGTATTAATAGTAAATGTAGTGATCCAAATATTGTCAAAGTATATACTGTGATGCACTGGTGTATTGTCCCATCCCTATATTTTTTTGCGGTTATATGTTAAATATAGCAAATTAGACCAATATTTTATTGACATCAAATATACTTACATGTACTTGGCTGGGTACACATATTTTAACTTTCTTATTTCCTTTCTTTTGCGATGGATTACTTTCAGAGAGTATTTAGCGATGATTTCCTTCTGCCCCTCCAAGATTTTTTCCTGCTGAAACTCAATCTTTCTCAACTTGAAAAGTGGCCAAGATGCTGGTCCTATTCATCAAAATAGTGAAAATAAATCAAAATACAGGCATTGAAGAGTTATTCTAGGCCTCTAACGGGAATCAAGTCAAGTCGTACCCAAACCGACTCGTATACCCAAGCCGACTCTTAATCAATAGGTCACAGATTGTGACTATAATGGGTAGCAATTCTTGGTTAATAGCTACACTCTGTCCCGAGTTTTTTCTTCGTTCACTTTTTCTTGATATTTTGATAATCATAAATACCTATGTGCTCAAATTATGTTCATCCTCAAAATAGATATGAAATATCTTCAGATTATCTGTTTTGAAACACCCCTTTGGCTTTTGCCCCTTCAGATCTCAATATACAACTCAAAATAGTCTATGGGGATTTTTCATTGCACCAGCCATGAAATAGCCTGGATAACGAAAATTTGTGCAAGGTATACATTCCAAGTGATTTCTAGATGGTGAAAAGATGTAGACATTTCCTATTATAAATTTCCGCAAGAAATTTATTTACCTTCCTGTGAACTTTTATGAGTGAAAAATTATGTGTCATTGAATGGAGATATCTTGGATATATTTTCCATTTCATCGATTTCAACTGTACTTCTATTTGAGTGTAAGTGTATTTTTATAAAAAATCATCAAAAAGTGATGGAAGCAATAACTTGGGACAAATTATAATCAACATTGATTAAATTTGAAACTTGTGTGTTTAATCATTGCTCCCCCCCCCCCTCCATTCTCGGGTTATTTTTTTATCATTTATTTTTAACTATATGTTGATTTATGCTACATTTAAAAAACACAATTAACGCAAAAGCTATGTAGAAATAAAATATATACCCCTGGTATAAAAAGCAAAGAATTTGCAATGTCAGCAGACACCATCTTGTAAAATTTGACACCTCGCTAGGAAATCCTTAAATTATTTATACTTGTTTCTATTATATCACTGGTTCTATGGTATCGCGGTATTTCTGTTTACTTATAGTAGCACGCACTGAAATTGACATTTTATGTCGGAATATTTTTAGACATTGAAAACAGACATGTTAAACATTACTGAGGTATATAAACTCACAAAACATTAGTTTCTGGATATATTTTCGTATTGATAGATTTTTTAATAAAATAATATAACTACCGCGATATCATAGGACGGACTCATAACTGAAAAAGTACTGACCGGCCGGAAATGATGGTCTCTTTAATTTCATAAGGTGTCAAATGGTGAAAAAATAACTTGTGAATGTGGGGGGGGGGGTGAATATGGGGGTCGGGGGTCCCGTCCCCAAGCATCTGTGAGTACAAATACTTATACCAGTAGATAATATGGTAATTTGATAATATGACATACCCGACAATATTTATTGAAATGAATATCAATATTAAAAAGTTATGACTGTGGGCATAATCATGTAATTTGAAGTTATTTTTCACTAGGACTATCCGACTATTTGATTACAAATCAGTTTGGTTACAAGTTTACTGTACTTCTTACAAGGGAAATAATCATGTTCACAAGGGGAAGTAACTATAAAATTACAAGAGCATGTGTTAATGGGACGCTTGTTTATCGATACCGTAATCACCACCATACCTATTAAACAACTGGTACCACTGGCCGGCGAACCTATCTCCAAGGTGCTGCTACATGTAAGAACAGAAGTTGAGGCAAAGGACTGACGTTGTGGGACTGTTTCGCCATCTTGTTTCTCACGAGCGCTCTACCTGCTTGACATGGTGGTGACTTTTTCTTCCCTTTCGGCACTTGACAATAGTCTTGACAATGGATGTTTTCCTAAAGATTTCGTCGTTGTACGAATCTGATGATTCATCAGTCCAAGAGCACTAAATTCTGATAGATCTACTTCGCTACTTAAATCAAATCCGACATGTTATCTCCATCGCAGCTTGGCGGGTTCAGAATTCTCTCGATTTTTGATTGGCTTAATTTGATTCGCATGCGCGTAGAGGTTAAACAAACTCTCTCTCTCTCTCTCTCTCTCTCTCTCTCTCTCTCTCTCTCTCATCCTGAATCAATTGTTATAGTGAAATATTTTTTATTTGCTTTGTGAGTTGTTTTTTTTTACTACAAATCAAATATTTCCTTGAAGTGATTAATTTAGTGGGTTTTTTTTTTTCGTCCCAAACCCCTTCCACGTACATGTAAGTTCAGAGCTGCAGCATATAATAATATTGGATGCTTTATGATATTTTGTCTGTTTGTATCAGTGTATAAACAATATTTTATTCTAAATGAAAGATGTATTAATGGCACATTAATTATCACGTATATTTAATGCAAATCAAACTTAGTTAAACTTCAAGTATAAGCAAATTTACATATAAAGATCAAACTAAAATTATCATAGTTATATATTTTTTCTATTAGACTTTATTATTCTTTTTTGTATATTGTATCTAATCTACTTATACGTGTCTGAAAAAATAATCATTAGGATGTTTTGTGTTTACCGTCTCGAACCCCTCCCATGATTAAATCAGAACATAATGATCAGGTAGTTTGATACATATAGACGATTTTGTGTATTTGCAATAATGAGTACGTAAACAACATTTTATTTTGTATAAAATAACATATTATTGACACATCAATTATCATATATATTTCCTGAATACCAGAAACATTATTAAACTTTATGTATAAATGTATTTACGTATGAATGTCAATTTTCTTAAACGAAACATATAATTTTTTCTATTAAACTACATTATTCTTGTTGTATATCGCATTAAATCTAATTATACTTTATTATAAAATCCAATCAAGTAAATGACATTATATTTTGCATATAATATAACGTTATACACAAATTATATTAAAAACAAGAAATATAATTTGGTAAACGAATCTATAAAATTATATTAAACGCGACTTTTCGTGCAGTGAGTATTACGAACACAATCAACAAGATGAACTAACTGATGCTGATTTAAAGTAAGCCATTGATATCCATACAGTTTTTGAAATTCTTTAACAGATAGCAAAAGAGCTTGATCAGCAATTTGTAATTCTTTAAGAGTTATGCCCTCTTTTTAAAGAATACATATAGAGCTTGCCAGTAAACAAAAATGAACAAAATATGCATCTGTCAAAATTCCATCAAGATCAGGTATACCCCAGTACAACAAAAAATTCCTCAATGGGTGATTTTATCTAATGATCTTGGAATTCTTGTCACAAAAATAGCTGGTTTAATTTATTTTACTTAAGTACATCGTACACAAAATCTGATATAAATCGGACAAAGTAGCTTTAAAGAGTTCTTCTCTGTGTGATATCTGGCTTTACTAATAATATCAGAAGGGTTGAAATTGTATGCTTTTCCGAACCTTTACAATTCCTTAACTTAATATCTAACTTTGTGTCTAAATAATGTCCCACAATAATCGTTATGTGTCCATGAAAAATGCTGTTCAAAGACCAGAATTCTCGCCTTTTTTCCTGTGCATAAAGGTGAGAAAGTTTCCTATATAGTTGAAAGATGATTTCTTTCATACATGTCTTCAAAAGAAACCTCTTTGTTCTGCAATGGACTTTAAACAAAAGAAAATGTTACTGCTGAGTTCTCTCATTTTCATCAAGACTTCTCTTCTAACATTACTTCTAGCATATCATACATGATTTTAATGTGTTTATTTTAAAAATTGAATATTCACATTGCAAATGAGTACTATACTTTTACATATCATTCAACTGTGAAATGTTTGGAATTCTTTTGTAAACGGAGACGCTTTTGTTTAAATTTCTTAGCATACCATACCATTCCATACCATATAAATAAACTATTCATTTTTTTTATCAATAAACCATTCATTTTTTTTTATCATATCATAGCATACAAATCTCATAGCATCGCATTAAAATTTCATTACATATCATTTAAATCGCATACCATTGCATAACATAGAATTGTAAAAGATATGCATGAAATAACTGTATGTAGTGCACACAATGCAACGTTAAAGCTAGGAACTTTCTCATGTTTATGGATGTGTTAAAACATTAAGGTTTTGGCTTACCTGAGCTGAAAGCTCAAATGAGCTTTTCTGATAACAATTTGTCTGTCGTCCGTCTGTCTGTAAACTTTTCACATTTTCCACATCTTCTCCAGCAATACTGGACCAATTTCTACCACACTTGGCACAAGGCAACCTTAGGAAAGGGTAGTGTAGATTCAATTTTGTGCAAATCATGACCCCCTTGGGTAGGATGAGACCACAATGGGAAGTCGAATTTTTACATAGGAATTATTCAATATTTAGAGTAAATCTTTTAAAAACCTTCTTAGAAACTAATCAGCCAGGAAAGCTTAAATTTGGATTTAAGCATCCTCTTGAAACGTATATTCAAAGTTGTTAAAATCATGACATCTTGGATAGAATGGGGTCACAATGCGAGGAATTTATAGAGTAAATCTTTTAAAGTACCTCACTTCAACCAGACTTATACTTTTCAAGACACTACATCACAAGAAGGCAATTTAAACGTTGTGTTAAACTATTTATATCGTTCGATTTGGTTGTATATCGTTGTATCTCAGTGGTTAAAGTATTGGGCCTCTGATCCGCAGATCATGAGTTCGAATCAGCCTGGAGCTTTTGTTCATGTTTACTAAATTAAATTTTCAAAAAAGTGTAATTTTTCATCGAAAAATGTACATGTTTTGCAAATCATTCTACTCTTCACGCAGGTATAATATCTTTGGCAGCTCCCCAACATTCAATTTTAAGCTGTTTATTAGTGTTTTAGTAATAATTAAACTTTTCATTCTTAATAGGCATTGCTTATCAATGTGTATTGAAGTGAAAATAAAAAACAATATATATTATGTGGTATTTATTGTGCAAACTAAATAAAACTTGTCATACTAAACACTAGTGATAACAGTTTGTCGAACTAGAAGATTCCATATGCGGATCTTCAACCAAACATGTAACAAAGTGTGATGTGTATTAGCTTTAACCCCTTCCCCTCTATTTGACATATCTTTACTGTATCAGTATCTTTCCCTTTGAATGGCTTGTTTATTGACAGACCCCCGTGATTCTCATATACAACCAAGAGTTGTACCTGTGGATCGCGTATGGCTGGAAAAGCATTGAATGTACTCTGCAAACCTAAAAAAGGAATATATACTTTATTTTGAAATTAGTCCAACATAAATTGTTTTTTGCTTTGGGAAGAGAGACTATTTTTTACCATAATTTTGAATTTTTAACACATTTAGAATTGAAATAAATGATAGACACTAACACGATGCGATCTCGTTGCGGGCAAGGAGTGGGTCTTCTGTCCAATTAAAGGACTAAACCAAGCAAACACTATTTTATCTCTAATCATTCGGTCCTCTTCTTTGAAGTTGCATGGATATACCTTTATACGTAATTCGGTGAGGAATTGGTCAAATGGTTCGAAGTATTTGGTGCTCCAAAATTTATGTGATTCAGCCACTTCGTTTTTACGAGGATTACAATAATGTTCAATCTTTCTGAAAACATCTTGAGGGTGGTTCTTATCTTTGCCATGTGCCCATTCAAAGTGATCATAAATTTTCAGAAGTCGCTCACCACCAGTTGATAATTGTTGCAGTTTGAATTTCCTCGGGAAATTTCGCTGTGTCGCATGCTATGAAGTATATTTCAATCTGACGCTTCCATGTCTTATAGTTTTCCGATACATTAACAGAGAGAATGTTTAATTCAGACGCTTCCATGTCTTATAGTTTTCCGATACATTAACAGAGAGAATGTTTAATTCAGACGGTGAACGTAACTTTTGATTTATCAAAGCACAATCACTGGCGCTTCAGCATTCTCCTCAGGGGGCGCCATACTTTCACGATAGTCGCACGTGGAGTGTTTATTTTAGCAGAATTTTAGAAAAAATACAAACTTGTGCATTAGAAATCATATATATATACCAGTGTTCGAGAGTCTATAGATGAGTTTTCACCGCTGACACCATGTTGATACGTGCCAGAATTAGTTATATAGCATACACAACAGGACACGGCGTTAACTGCGTAACAAAGATTTATCTAGAACTACACATGCACACTACACATGAAACTGATACAAGTATGGTAACAGGTACACAACATAATTCGACATATTACAATTAATCAACAATGAAATAGGTCAATTAGTTTGGAGAAACCAGAAAATAGATACGCCACATCTTCGCTAGCCAAGGGTTTTCGGTCCACTTTGCTCCCTATAAACCCTTGGCGGATTTCATTACGAAAACTCGGTGATGTGGTGGCGCTATCTAGCGAGCACTTTGAGTTGCGCCCCTTGCATATTTACATTATAATCGAATTAAACAACAGGTAATATACACACTACGGCATTAATACAACTTGAAAACATGTTGACTACCGAATATCGGAACATAATTAACGATGCTATTAAATACGAATTAAGTTATAACCTAGGGAAAGCACGGAATGTTTTATTCATAGTGTTTTGTAAGGACCTGTACCAGGAGTGAAAAAGTCGCCGATTTATATGAAAGCTTTCATGCCATAAAATCAGGTATGGTTGTCGTGAATATTGCGGACCAAAGAAATATAATAAAACAGAGCTCACTGAACCTTTAAACTGTTAAAAGTAATAACCATAAGCAGGGACGTATAAACTAACGGAATAGGCAACTTCTACATTCGCCATGTTTACTTCCCATGCTATCACGCGAGCCTTGACAAGTTTGTAGAACTATGGTCAATCCAAGTAAAATATATAGGTTTTTAAAACGATCTGGTTAGATCATCGTTGGGGAGGCACTGTACTCGAGAACTTGTGTCTCAATTTGTTAAAAGCACCGAATGTTTTGCCAAAGATCACACATGTGTTTTCTTTCAAAGTTTATATTTACAAGCACTGCGATTGGATCAGCTACTCGCAGCTGCAGCCAATCATAAAACAGATCTTGTCACCGAGTTTTTGTAATGAAATCCGCCAAGGGTTTATGGGGAGCAAAGTGGACCGAAAACCCTTGGCTAGCGAAGATGATACGCCAGGGAGAAAACAGAAAATATGTAGGAATTGGAATGGCCCTTGGGTAATAACAAGAAGATTAGTGAGGTACTCTACAAAATCGAGCATAATAGCTTACCTGGAGTTGTTGTCCACGGAGATAATTTGATTATTAAAAGGGAAAAGAAAAATAATTGGTTTAATGGAGGATTTTAGGACACAAATTGCTTACAGAACTACCAAATTTAGATTTTTTTAAAACAAATACTGACAATCAAGATAGAGAAGAACGTGAAGATACTGAACCAGGATCTACGTCAGACACAGAATCGGAGTCGGGCGCCGAATTACGATCGCGTAAGGACGCCGAATTACGATCGGGTAAGGATGCCGAATTGAGATCGGGTACAAAATCTGCAATCATTATTGAAAGAGATTTGGAAGGATCAATCAAAACCAGAAAAACTGAAAAATTACATAGAGAACTTAAGGATGGACGATCAGGAGTCAGTAATATGTAGACATTGCGCAAAAATCTTGGCGAGCGTGAATAACCTGAAACGACATGAGAATCAAAGACACAAGAACATCGTGAAAGTCAGAAAGTGCCATTTGGAAAACTGTGGAATATATACATTTAGATTAGAATATCTAATGTCACATCTCAAAAGATTTCACGAGAAGAAACACGACGATGCAAAGAAATTGGCCAAAACTTCGATTACAAAACTCAGAGGAAGTTGGAACAACAATGCTAAAGTTAGGGCATACCAAAAGAAAAGAATGATGGACATGGAGAATATCAATGTCCGCTAGTATCAGAAAAAGAAGGAAGAATGGAAGACATTCTCCAAGTTGATGTTACAGAAGATGAGCAGGAAACATTGGATTTTGATATCCTGGATGGAACCTGGAATGACACCCTATTTGAGGGGATTTGTGGTGAAGAGGAGAAAGTAAATGGAAAAGTCTCGGAGGATTCCAGTATTAATATGGAGAGGCGGTCGTTGGAAGCAAAAATGATCGATGAGGACGAGGCCGTGGACCATGATCCAACTGAAGATGTGCAGCGCTAGGAGCCTGGTTCAGCGACAGACTAATTACTCTGTGCGTGGAGGTTTTCGATTTGAAGACATCAGAGACCTGAAACAAAATCATCACCAAAACCATAAAGTATGCTATAAATATACATCAGTTATAAACAAGAAAAATGTTTATTTAGACAAGTTAAATGAATCAAGGTGAGAGTTGATGTTATTTTGCGGTTAAGAATTTCAAGGTCAAAATCTGTTTTAGATGTGTTGTTAGGACGAATAAAACGTTTATGCAGCCCAAAATAAATTTTGTTGTGCTTTCCAAATGTTCAATCAATTTTAAGAATTATTTCTTTACATCCTTATGTACATTTAATTAACATTTAAAAACTTACCAATTTTCTTGGACAAAGTAGTATATGGGGATGTCGTGTTTACTGTTAAATGGGCTTTGGTATCTCTAGTGTTAATCTGATGTCTCAGAGGAGGATTGGTAGCACTGGTGGTTTCTTTTGTTGTTTCCATGGTACTGTAAGTTACCTCTAAAAAATAAAACAATAATGATATATCAAGATTTTTGAATTCCTAAAAGGTTTATAATTATTTTATTTTATTAATTTTTTTATGAATATTTAATGATAAAGATAGTGAATAATATATACATTATATTCAAGAAATAATTTACTTTTTTAAATGTCATATATACCCTTAGACTCGACAGTTTTGTCATTAATTAGATAACACTGCGGGGTTTTCCTTCAAAAAACCCAACATGTTTCTCGCAGCAGCTTGAGACTTTTTATTATACAATGCCAGTAAGAGTTATAACTCCTACATGTAACTCTACTTCACATTTCATAGTAGAAAAAAAGTATAATTGACCCGATTGGCCAATCTTATGACGTTAAAAGTCACGTGACTTAATCTTATTCACATTTTCTCACGGTGAAATCAAATATATTGGAGCAAAAATCGCATATGTTCTGTTTGAATGATGCATAGGCGTTATCCATCTAATTCGGTGTATATAAATATCTTCCCTGTAGAAGTTAATAGTTACTTTATTTTTTCTAATTGGCCCTTTGATCACGCGGTTGATCTCCTTTCCGGAGATTTCCATTCGACATTATAGAGGGAAATATTTAAAATATATATAAATACACTTACTATGCAGTCTTTAATCTGGAGATTTATACCGCTAGTAACAACCCCAAAGGCATCAAAGTAAAGGTGATTTCCTGTATTGGATTATGCTCAAATGGTAAGAAAACTGACAATAACAAAACACACTGTTACAATTCAATCTCAAATAACAATACCTAAAAAACAAACATGCAGAATTGTGACAGTTATTGGTGACCATGCTTTCTCTCTCTGTGTGTGTGTCTCTCTCTCTCTCTGTGTGTGTCTCTCTCTGAGGTCTCTTTTTATGTGACCTTTATTTATTTATTTATTCTGATTTTGGTTTGTTGATCAGTTGTCTGCAATAAAAAGAAAGAGTAATTAAACATTTTTATAATGTCATTTATCAGAAACAAGGTGCATTAGTACAATTTATGTTTGAGCAGTGGGTGCAATATTATTTTTGTATATTTTTTAAAAGTTACTCACATTTCTGACACATTGTTTTGTTTTCTCTTCCCCTCTCTCTGTACCTTTTCAAAAGTATTGGTGGGGAATATTTGTTTAAGTTGCGATGTTGACACATTTAAGATTGTGCCATTAACTTCGATGAGATTGCTAAAATAAGAATTTGAAATTACATGAAATGATTTCTGATATTAAATTGAAAAAAAGAAGAAATTCCTTTCAAAACTTGAATGCTATTTTGTTTTAGTGAATTATTTACAACTTAAATTTTATTTCATTTACTTTCTTATTAAGCAAATACATTACTGCGTTAGATTTTGATGCTTTATGATTATGGTGATATATAAATCTTAAATTATACGAAAACAATTTCAATAACCTTTCAATTGTATCTATAAACACCAGTTGGTAAACAAAAATGTAAACCTAACAACAATAAGAATGGGTATAAGTGGAAATAAATTTTAAATCATATATTAATATTAATTATGCATAACATATACCTTTCGAAAGAGACGGATTCCACACCTCCTCGAAATTCCTCCTCTTTTTCGGGGGCGTTTTCTATTTTCTACAATAGTACAAATTTAAATATATGAGTCAGGGGGTACTATATAACGATAAATTTAATTTTTTATATTTGATTGATAAGATTATAAAGAAAATCGAGATCGGCAATTAAGATAAAGATTATTTATCAACAAGATAAACATATTTTAAAATTTAAGGTACGAGTTAATTTACGAGTTAACCAAGAACTTAACACTACTTTCTTAACCAAAAACGCGGAATTAAAATTTCCGGAAAATCAATTTTTAAAGTCTAATATCGCTGTAGTGCATTGTCCGATTTAAAAACGGTTTTCAGTTTCGTAATCAGCATGAAAATTACCGTAAGATACGTTTGTTTAATTTTTAAAATTAAAAAACATGAAAATTTAAAAAAATGATTTTGCTTCCGGTTTCGACCGGAAGTGTCCGAATTTAGTTTCCAGTCTTATGTCATAAGTTAAATGATAGTTCTACCTTTTCTATTAATTTCATAGCTTTATCTCAAGTCAAAAATGAGAATAGCTCCGGACAAAATCACTTTTTAAAACGTGAAAAACGTCAATATCTGACGAATTTGATGATGGCATCAAATAATGTTTTCAATTCATAGAGATCTTTTAGATACACATAAAACCTGTAAATTTCAAAGCAATCGATGCAAGCGTATTTGAAATATTTGAGTTGGAAAAAAATAAAAAAAGAATAATAAGAATATGAATAAAAAGAAACCGCAGAAAAGTACTTATGAAAATAATAATTATGATAATAGTAATTATAATAATAAAAAAAAAAATAAGAGCCTTCCGTTAAAAACGGAAGATTCTAAAAAAGATAAAGAAAAAGAAGCAATGCTATAACACTAAGGTTTTTTTTTAATGAAATATCTTTACTATATTCTTTGACGTATTTTAGATTTATCAAAAGAAATATTAGTTAAGTAGTTATGACTACTTTTAAGTATTCAAAGCCTCCATAAAGTATTCATATATATATATATATATATATATATATATATATATATATATATATATATATATATATATATATATATATATATATATAATGTTAGAAGAACAATTACTTCAAATAAAGTAGAAGGGGTGGAGTTGAAGGCCAGTTGACCTCGGAATTCATTTTCTGCCTTAAAGGTCATATGAAACGATTTTTAACACTATGGTTTTCTTTCATGAATATAAAGCTTGGTATAAACAAATGTTAAAATACATGATGTAAGATTTCTTTGCCTTTGCATTACTGAGAAATAACCGAGAAAACTGAGCACCTGAAAAAATTCTTACCCGCTTATCGTTCTTGATTTTGTGGATTTATGACGTCACAAAGACCCACCGATGTAAACAATGCATTAAAACTAGTGTAATTTTACAGTAGTTTATTGATTAAATTTTAGTAATTTTTGCATATATGAACGTGTCTTTCTTTTCAAATGAGATCATTTGATTTCGTAGTAGCCTACAGATGACTTAGTTTTAATTGGTCGTTAATGAATAAATCTAATATCAGCTTCTCACAAAAGTAAAATCATGATGAAGATCCCGTACTGGAGTGGAAATTTAACGAAAGAAATGCTCCAACATTTACAGCTGATTAATGAATTATCCTTATCCTTTTGAAATAGAAACATCATTTTCTTCTTCGGTACGTATAATGATTGAGCTACATTTAAAGGGAATTAAAGCATTTAAATTGATTTGATTTATTTTGTCACATGAAAAAGTATATAAGGCAGGCCAATGAAAATGTTTGAGGCATTGTGTACATAGTTTGTATTTAAGAGCTGCTATAAAATGCCGCAAAATTATTCTTAAATTTTATTTCGAAATAATATAAATTTCTGACTTATTGATATATACATGTAGCAATATCTTTAGAAAATACTTTGTGTACACGTGTATTAACGTTTTATTAAATTAGATCGCGGAAATATGGCATTTCAGGATTTAGAAATGTATCGGTAAAATAAATCGGTTGTTAGATAAAAATAGTTGTGAACGAATGTGAAGATAATCAACAGATTTTATTAAGAACAAGCATCAATAATGATAAAAAAAACGATAGAAAACATTGCGGAAGAAAGTGAGATAAAAGGAATCTGTGAGTAAACACCGCACATACACGTTTTAAAATCAAAACACCGCACATTCAAGTACACGTTTCAAAAACAAAACATTTGACGAAATTTCTCTTAGACTAAAAATAATTAAATGGTAACATATTTGTGAATTTGAAAGTGTAACAAACAATATAATCGTGAAGCGAATGAGGCACAATGAGGCCTACAAGTTGTTTAGAAAAAAAAAATTAATGAATTTGCATGGACGTGCAAATGGGAAAAAACGAGCAGACTTATTTTTGAATTTGTCAATTTCATTAAAAAGATCGAAATAAAACATATAAATATGCTTATATTAAAATTATATTATACTTGCATGTGGATCTATGAAGAAAATCATTTATTCTCCCTGCAGTCTAGAAACTGAATATCATTATGTACACGCTATTACATGTAAATGAAAACGCACACGATTTCATTTCTGGAGAGAAAAAATACTGACGTGGTTGATTATTGTATAATTATACAAGTTTTTATATAAAATAGTATTTTTTTTCTTTTAAAATGCTGCAAAATGACATGGATATTTGTATTCACAGCATAGCTTTATAAGGCGATTGGGTGTTACTGACGTCATAAGCAAGGGAGGTAAGCCGCGTAAGTCAATGTTCCTTATCCCGATTAAGTAGTTTTGATCGACTGTGGCGCTCACATTTTGCATAAAATATCCAAAAAACAATGTCAGTCTTATTAAATAGGCACTTATGAACTCATTCCCGTATATAACTCAATATGGTCAGGATATTGTTTCATATGACCTTTAATGGCAATGATGTTATAAGTTGATTCTGCTTCGATACATGAGTCTTCTGCGATCGTTCCCCAGAGTGTTAGGTTCGCGGTCCGGTTTTCTGAGGAAATCTGAATCTCACTGCAAGATTTAGTTATCTTGGCAACGTCTCCGATCTGCAAGGTTATTTCATGAATTAAAATTAGAAGTACAAGCAATACTTGAAACAGTTAGCAATAATTTAGCTACTGATATTTATGTAATCTGATTAAAGAACTAAACTTTTATTTAAAAAAAAATATAAAAAGTATGTATTGTATTATGTACCTTTGTAAGCATTAACAAGAGAAAAGCTGTCAATGTGACAGCAAACCGGGTTTTTTTTATGTGAATTGTATCCATAATCCATGTCAACACGTATCCAGTGAAATGGAGTACCCTATATACAACATTTTGCAAAAAAATGACCAAGTTCAAAAGCTGGTATTTTTTCATAAATAATCAAAAATCAAAATCCTAGCAATATGCACACCTCTGATATATGTACAATTGATCTGCAAAAGAACAACTTCCTATCTTGAGAACTGTAGGAGGAGTTATCCGTACAATGAGGGTACCCTATATGCAATAATTTGCCAAAAAAATGACCAAGTTCAATAGCTGGTATATTTTTCATAAATTATCAGAAATCAAAATCCTAGCAATATGCACACCTCTGATATATGTACAATTGATCAGCAAAAGAACAATTTCCTATCTTAAAAACTGTAGGAGGAGTTATCCGTACAATGAGGGTACCCTATATGCAAAATTTTGCAAAAAAATGACCAAGTTCAAAACCTGGTATTTTTTCGATAAATTATCAGAAATCAAAATCCTTGCAATATGCACACATCTGATATATGTACAATTAATCTGCAAAAGAACAGCTTCCTATCTTGAGAACTGTAGGAGGAGTCATCCGTACAATGAGGGTACCCTATATGCAATATTTTGCCAAAAAATGACTAAGTTCAAAATCTGGTATTTTTTTCAAAAATTATCATAAATCAAAATCCTAGCAATATGCACACCTCTGATATAAGTACAATTGATTAGCAAAAGAAAAACTTCCTATCTTAAAAACTGTAGGAGGAGTTATCCGTACAATGAGGTTACCCTATATGCAAAATTTTGCCAAAAAATGACTAAGTTCAAAACCTGGTATTTTTTCGATAAATTATCAGAAATCAAAATCCTTGCAATATGCACACCTCTGATATATGTACAATTGATCTGCAAAAGAACAACATCCTATCTTGAAAACTGTAGGAGGAGTTATCCGTACAATGAGGGTACCCTTTTGGCAGCCGCCCGCCCGCCCGCCATTTTCACCATTTTAATAACCGGATTTTTCCGTTGGAAAACCCGGTTAAAAACTACTTTCATTTTTAACAAATAAAAACTTTTAAAGCTAAAATTTAAAGGCCGCTGCAAAATTGTGTATATATATATATATATATACATATATATATATATATATATATATATATATATATATATATATATATATATATATATAGAGAGAGAGAGAGAGAGAGAGAGAGAGAGAGAGAGAGAGAGAGTACCCGCAACGTTATTTTTTACAAGATAAACGATAGGATAGGATTCACGCACGAAAGGATAGGATTAACGCACGATAGAACAGTATACACGCACGATATGATAGGATTGATACACGATAGGAGTAGTATAGGCGTCTGTTTAACCCCCCCCCCCCCAAAAAAATGGGCTATTGTTTAAAAAAGAACAATAGGAGAACAATGGGGGAGTATCGATTGGAGGCAGGTGGGGACCACCTGCCCCACCTGTCCCACCTCTCCCCCTAAGATTTTTAACCCCCCAAGACAATGGAGATTTATAACCCCACAAGAAATGGAGATTTATAACCCCACAAGACAATGAAGATTTTTAACCCCACAACACAATGGGTATTGTAGGGGGGTGGGGGGTGGTCACTCGACCCGATATATGTAGACCACCAAAACACAACGGGGTATTGTATAGAGATGACAAAAGCAAGTATTTGTCATTGACCTTAACAAAGAGGAAAGGGAAAGGAGACCTGAGTGAAGTAAAACTGAACGTGTACTTTTAAAACAGGGGTAGAGTAAGGACACGATCCTATGAATGAAAATGGAGTAGATTGATTACCCGAGCGTAGTAAAAGAAAATTGATATGGAGTGAAAGGTGTCCTTTTAAATATACAGAGTGGAAACTATGAATTGAGATCAGCTAGATTTGAATATCGGTGTTGTTTGAGTAATGATACGGAAATTGGGTAGATTTAAATCTCGTTGTCGCTTGAGTAAAGATACCTGAACGTAAATGTCTGAGTAAAGATGCCTGAACGTGAATATTTTTCTATCTATCTTTTTCTTTCATTCTCTATCATGTTTTAACCTAAGGGACACGGTTGCGTGAGAACATTCCACCTTCTGGCAGTTTGAAGCAATCTCGACCAATTGTAATATTGTAGAAAATGCTGCTAGCTACAAGGAATGTTTTTTCTGTCTATCTTTTCTTTCATTCTTTAACAGGTGGTTAATCCTGAGGAACTCTACTGCGTGAGAAAACACTGCCCCCTGTCAGTTTGAAGCAATTTCGACCAATCGCAATATCGTAAAATACTGCTGACTACAAGGAATGTAACTTCGACAATTTCATTTTCTGACCAGATCGATCGCCGCTCAACATGAACACGAACTGTAGGTTGATTAACGGACGTGCTGTGTGCCCGCCAGGTAAATAGCGGTTGCATTACATGTGTTCGAAATGATAATACGGTTATATATTTTTTGATAAAATATTTATGATTCTGTTTTATTTTCAGTGCAATTTATCACTCCCAGAATGTGGGACCAAGAGTCCGATGAATGTAAGTCATTGTTTGTTGAGTTGGTTTTGTATTAACATTGTTATTTATTCGTGTTCTTGTTATTTATTCGTTTTGTTTGTTTTCTTGTTTTTTTTTTTGTTTTTTTTCTTGTTATTTTCATTACAAACGCCGAAGGATAGCACTTTGGTATTTTTGCTCATGTATATTGTTTCTAGTTGTTTACTTCAGATACAATCCCTCATCGTTCAACCTCGACGAGCATAACGATTGACAGTGAACGGACACGCGTGTTAATCCAACCCCTGGTTACTACCCTGTTATGCACTTGAGTATTCATCCCCTAGCATAACCACAAACATCAATCTATTCCCAGTTTCATAAACATTGTTCCATTGTCATTTCTACTTAGGTCAGCACACACACTATTACACCCTTAAAACTACATAGTCTAGTATACACACTACCCCCCCCCCCCCTCACTACTCAGGCTAGTACACATACTGCCTTCGCCCCCACCTGTATTACTACTTGTGTTAGACATCCCCCCCCCTCCTATCACTTCTTAGGTAAGGAACCTACTACCCCTCACCACCCCCTCTCCCACTACTCAGACTAACAGCCAGACCTTCAGGAACACCAATCATTCAGTAATCAAAGTAATTATGTTTATCTTTTTTAAAACTTATATTTATCTGATTAATAATCGGTTTTGCATGGTTTTATTCTTTCAATTTATTCCATCATGTTTTAATTATAAATGTTCAAGAAGTTGTCCTTTTTCACATGATGTATTAATACCTGACACTGAAAGTTTTGTGTATGTAAGAAATAAGTCAACTAATGATTAAAAAAAGTGTATTGATATTCTTATTATATTAAAATACATTACTGTATTGATTTCAACAAGAAAATAGATCAATTTTCATTGGGTTTTTTTTATTACAGCTCTAGACATTAGTATAACCGCATTGGTTCTGGCCCTCCTCCTCCTGCTCGGGTGGATAGCCAAGAGGATGATGAGACACTGCGCCCGAGTGAGGAGGAGGAGCAGAGGTTTAGAAACTGTTCCAAAGGAACGTGTATGTACTTATTTGTTTTATATTAATATTTTTGAAACTCTTAAATCATTCATTCTGAGTCATATTAAATTCGGTTTGCATGAAAAGTTTCCCAGTAAAATTTTTTGTAGCATAGATGCATACTTATGTCTTTTGTTTTATACATAGTTTGAAATGGAACCCCGGCAAGGGCTCAACCCCCAAAGACCATCTGCACCACCCCCGCCACCCCAAGCTAGGTCGCTACCAGAGCCACCCCCGCGGGCGCCTCCAGCCCGGTCTCTGGCACACCCACCACCGCGGGCGCATGCGGGGGGGGGGGGGAGATATAATCTCCGCTCAGCAAAGAGGTAATTCAATGTTTAAAGTTCTCTCTCTCTCTCTCATACCAATGTATTTTTTTTTTACATGAAAATACGAACAAGCTCTTAACATTTCTCTTTCAAAATATGACGAACTGTATTTGTAATTTTCATTTTTTTTCAAAACCAATTTTATATATATCTATCTTTTTTTTCTCTTTAATTTCAGACCTAGGACAGAGTAGATGGGGCCCGGCAACAGAGTAGGACAGAGTAGATCGGCGAGGTCTTCCAAGAAGAAGATTGTTTTTTTTTTAAATAGTTAAATTTGTTTTTACATGATTTCAGTATTTTCTTCTTTTTTAAAATGAACAGGAAGGAATGTCATGCGCGGATCCAAGAAAAAAAATCGAAAGGAGAGGGGGGGGGGGTGTCTGACAGTTATTTGAATTTACCAGGGGATTCGAGGTGTATTTTTTGAAATTTTATAATTTAATTTAAAAAAAATGGAATTTTGAAGGGTATCTCTGACTCGTCCCCTCCTTCTCCTTTTCTAGAAACGTGCATGAATGTTGCGTAGTGATCCGTCCGCAAGTCCAAAATAATTTTCAAGGATGGGGGAATCTGACGTTTAATTATATTTTTGTTAATATTTTTAATTAAATTTTACAAAAAGAATTTTTCTGCAATTTTTACTCATTTCCACATCCTTGAAAACTTTTTTGGCTCCATGCATGAATGAAGTATCCAATCAGCAAAATCGTAAAATCATAGAAGTATATCTCTGCTAGAAAGGTTTACCAATCTTTTTCTCATGAAAAATATTTGATACAGTAGAAAGAAAAAGTCTCTTTGCAAGATAATACATTATTTATTCAATTAATTTGACATTGTCTTCTTTTGGGGTGTCTTCTTTTGGGATCTGAAATTTAAAATTGTTAGAATTAGTGATTTCAAATAATAATGAAATGAGAGACAATAAATACATGAATAAGTGAATGAACTTACGCAGGGACGTGACTTTCGTCTTGTTCGTCGTCCGATATAAAGACTGCATCGTCCAAATCTGACAGGTTGCTATTATTACAATTAAAATAAACATTTTTTGATCAGAAACGAGCTACTTCTTCAAAAAAAATGTATGACTATGTAAAACTTTCAGATAATTAAGGTAGTGTATTATAGATAAAAAAAATCACTTACAAGGGAATAGCTAGAACCCCAGAACTGAGAAGAAAATGGTGAAGAAAAGAATTAATTTTCTTTCGCAATGTAAAAATTGTCAGTCTATTCGAAACAAAGAAATTTTAAAAAAAAACCTACGAGGATCTTTTCAGCGTTGTGTTGTTGACGTCGGAGTCTACACTGTAAACACAGTATATTGATTTTAAATAATTGAAATTTCTTCATTTTATATTTGATATAAAACGACGTGTGAGTTATCCAAAAAAAATCTAAAAAAAAATCTAACCCAATGGGGGAGAGTTCCCACTGCAGGGATCCATCTTCACCCGCCGTCAAGAGTCGTCTCGGTAGACTAAGTAAAAGAAAGACAATTCACGCATTGTAAGATAGCTTTTGATATAGGATACCCCCCCCCCCCCCTCCCTTATTTATTCATTATATTGATATTTTACTTACCAATTTCTTTTTGGCGCCATTGGGGTTTCTTTTAATCTTAAAAAAATGATGATTTTGAATCTCCAGTTAAAAATGACGCATCTCCCCCGTTCTTGTCCTTTATATAGATGTGTAGGTCAGTAAGGTCGTTGATGCGTAAAGGAATGCGGTAAGGGCGAGAAAAAATCTGATTTTTAGAGTCGATCAAATAAATTCGCCTGAGAAGAGGTCCTTGACATTCCCCTATGATGGTGTCTTCACAAATAGAGCAATAAACAAATATTTCCTTGTCCGACAGTCTTCCAATACTGTCATTGCAGAATTCCGTCAACTCTACAGTCCATTCCCCCGTAAGAGGTAATGATCTTGGAAGACGCACTCTAAAATTATAAGGTTTATTATCAGAGTGCGTGGACGCACTGTCCGTAGACTTGAGAACCATCCGCAGCGACATCTTACTCGACAATGAAATGTGACTCGGATTTTCAAATGTTTTTTACATCGACCTCAGGAATCCAACTGTCGAATTTCTTGGGCCAACCTAACCATCGAACTAGTACTTCCGGTTTTCCGCGAACTTTCCGTTTCCTGATGATTTTTTCAATCCTCCATTGAGTCTGTTCATCCTTAGATACCTTTTGTAGTTCGCTGGCATAAAAACTCCCTTGAATGGGGTCGTTCATCATGTCCTTTATTTTGTAGATAGGAATGCCTTGTGAGACAAAACGATGACTGACAATAAAGATTTCCTCGGTGAACGTCTGATCATAGTCACGTTGAAACTGTCGTCGCAGGTGAGAAATGCGCACTTGATCACCTATCTTGAAGGTATACGGCGTACGCTTTCGTTTAGACGACTTTTTGAGGATCGGTGGTTTTTTCTGAGCTTTTCGTCTCACTAAGTAAGCGTCTAGTCTCACTTCAGATTCGTTCTCTGCATTGACCGAGGCTGGGGTTCTTCCGTTGAGGGAACGGTTGGGTGTTTCGTTAATAGAGTTCACCATGTCTTGTAAAATGTCTGTGTACTTGTGTTTTTGAGTGTGCGTAAAATATCGATATAGTCTCTTCTTTAACGTTTGTATGTATCTCTCGGCAAAATTGGCCTTGGACTCATTCAAGGCATAAAAAATTTTAATGCCTTTTTCTTTTAAATATCGTTTCAAATACCGATTGTAAAACTCAGTACCTTTGTCCGTCCGAATGGCTTTTGGATGGCGAGGACCATCCAGAATGTCTTTGAACGCATCTATGACAGACTGAGCTTTCTTATCTTTCAAACATCTTACCCACAGAAACCGAGAAAACACGTCAACAATGACCAAGAGATACTTTATCCCTTTATTGAACTCGGATAGGTTTTGCACGTCAGCCAAGTCTGCTTCCCACTGATAGTCAATCCCCTGCACTATTACTCGCCTTCTTTTAAATCCTCGTCGTCTCACTTTTTTTTGCAGAGAAAACGCATCTTGATTTTGCAGGAATTTTTTTGATGCGATTTAAACCAATGTCATATTTCCCTTCTTTTTTTACTATTTCGTACAGCTTGGTAGCTCCGGCAAATGAGCCTGGGTGACGCGGATCGTACCATATTTTTTTTTAAATACTGCTCCATCTCTTCTTCGTATCCGGTATTGAAATGAAGAGTCGAATGACTATTTAATATTTTTATACCCCCCAAAGCTCATCCGAGGTCATTATAAAATTGCATGCAATTCAAAGAACAAAATGAAAAAAAGTGTGTAAGTGATTTTATTGTTAAAAATTGGTTCATTTATCAAATATAATTTGACATTTTCATTTTAATATAAAAAAAATATACAATTTTTTCTTTCTTATACAGTCATTTCATGCATATCTTTTACAACATACACCATAGCATATCATAGCATTGAAATCTCATAGCATAGCATTGAAATCTCATAGCATAGCATTAAAATCTCATAGCATAGCTTTCGGAACTCCATTCTCCATATCATACCATAGCATACCATAGCATAGCATTAAACATCGGGATCGGTTAAGAAAAATGATCAAATTTTAAGAATGAAAAAAACCCAAAACGAAACAAGCAACAAACAGCTTAATTTGCTTTATTTTTTAAATTATATAACATTATTTTCATTTATTGAAGCTTCAAAAAGGGTACTTTATTAACGATAAGGAAGCGAAAATGAAATAACTGGTAAAACGGATCGGATGTTAATATAACTCGCATTTTCTCGACCCACGTGTCGCGCA